>NC_049908.1:2330721-2366204 GCF_001411555.2 Juglans regia | reverse complement strand
GAATCCCGAAAGGTAAGAAACTCAAACCCTATCCTATTTTATTTTGTTGTGATTTATATTTTTAATGGAGATTGGAAGAAGGATGGGGTTTATCGGAGATGGAGGATGGGATTTTTGTGAATTGTGGAGCTTAGATTGTGCATGTGTTTTGGTTTGAAATTTGAATGAGTCCGTGAAATGCATGTGAATTGTGTTTGTTTTCTCATTTCTGTAATTATTTCGGTTTGGATTGAAATTAATTGTGTAATTAATTTGGATTGAAACCCCTAATTTAATTTAGGGCTCAAATCCGAAACCCTAAATTAATTTAGGGGTTTCAAAGAATTAATTTAGGGTTTCGAAATACCCTAAATTAATTTAGGGGATTCAAAAATTGAAACCCCTAAATTAATTTAGGGCTCAAATCCGAAACCCTAAATTAATTTAGGGCTCAATTCCGAAACCCTAAATTAATTTAGGGGTTTCAAAGATTGAAACCCCTAAATTAATTTAGGGCTCAATTCCGAAACCCTAAATTAATTTAGGGTTTCGAAATACCCTAAATTAATTTAGGGGTTTCAAAGATTGAAACCCCTAAATTAATTTAGGGCTCAATTCCGAAACCCTAAATTAATTTAGGGCTCAAATCTTAGAACAAAAATTATATTAAAAAATTATATTCAATCAATTTTTTAATTTTATAATATTTTTCTTAAACTTTTTATCTCTCATTTTCCAAAATCCAAGCAATTTTACTACCATTCACATCACAGATATACTGAGATATTGATCAAAGTATCCAAACAAGCCCTTAATGTTTAAAGAACTCTTAAATCCTAATTACTTAATGTTTTTCAAACTAGTTTTAAAACCAAACTAATCATTCATAATTAATCAAATTCAGCATTTATCAGACTAAGAATTTTCTAAAATCTAAGTACCAACATATATATATATATATATGTGTGTGTGTGTGAGAGATAAAATCTAGACCCTTTAATTTGAAATAATAGCTAGCATTTAAGAAACTCTAACTATAATAATCTATTTAAGAAACTCCAACAAAAATAATCTATTTAACCTTGAGGAATCATCTTTTGATTTGACTATAATATAGCCGTACGTGAATATCACAACGTACCTATTTTACTTTGGTTCGAAGAAGAAAGCTGATCAAAAGTAAACAAAAGTCACGCATACATATAATTAAATGTGATAAATTAAATTCTTATATTAAATTTTTGTTTGAGTTTTATGACATAACTTTTGAGAGATTTAAATGGTATATTCTATAATATTTATTGTTGTCAGTAATTTTTTCAAATAGTACTAAATATTCAATAAATAGTACCATTACAAGATAAATGAGTATTTTTTACGTATTATTTGCGACAATAAATAACTATTTACAACAAAAATAGACTCATTCTGATAAGAAATAATTATTTTCTTATAAAATAACTGATTACAAATAAATAATTTCTTGTAGTAGTGAGTATACAACCCACGCTTTGTATTTTTTTTCCCAATTCAAGCCAGCCTATTTTTTCTCAAACAAATCAACCTCTCTAGCAATCATTTTCTCGATATTTGCATTGATGCCCTTTAAAAATTTTTGAATTTGGTTGTTTCCTGACATTCAACATTAACCAATGTCTCATTTTATTAATGAAAATGCTCCTTTTCCCTTCTTCCACATTGGATATTACTTTCGTGAGAATCCAAATAAAGGAAACATCCATATTTTCTTGCCTCATATAGTGTATTTGTTAATATACTTTATTAACAACATATAGTGTATTTGTTGTTAATATACTTTATTACATTTTATAACCAAAGTACACAATATATATATATATATGAATGTAAAGTGATAGTGTGATACTTTTTGTTATTCTACTTTTATTTTATGTTCATTATATAGTTATGTTTTCTATTATTTCAGATTTCTTGTTTGCTTTAGTTCATGGATATTCCAGCGGATTCGAGTGCGAGCTCTCCTTTTCAGGCAGAGGGCACCCCTACCCCTACACCTACACCTACACCTACCCCTCCTACTCATACCCCTACCCCTAGCCCTACGGCACCTTGCCCCGCCTCCAAGCCCAGCAAGAAACCTGCTTCAATAGTTTGGACTCATTTCACCAAATTAGAGGGTGGTGACTCAAGTAACCCCCAAGCCAAGTGTAACCATTGTGGCAAAATTTATGGATGCCACTATAGGAAACATGGCACCTCTCAATTAAAGGTGCACTTAGAAGAGCAATGCAAAAAAAGTCCAATATTAAGATCATTACAAGATAAAAGCCAATCTAGGCTAGAAGTTGGACTTAAAAAAATGGCGGATGGGACTAGTGGGGGGGCAAGTTTGAGGGGGTATACTAAGTATGATCCCGATGAGTGTAGAAGACATCTAGCTCGTATGGTCATAATGGACGAGCTACCTTTTCAAATTGTAGACGGGAAAGGGTTCCAGGCGGATTCTCACTACTTGGAACCAAGGTTTAATATTCCCTCTCGCCACACGGTGGCAAAGGATGTAAAAAAGCATTTTTACATTGAAAATGAGAAGTTGAGGGGTCAATTGGCAGATCAATTTGTTTGTCTCACCACTGACACTTGGACATCGATCCAAAATTTTAATTATATGTCTTTGACTGTGCATTTTATTGATTGCCATTGGACATTACACAAGAAAATCATAAAATTTTGTAAAATCACCGATCATAAGGGTGAGACAGTTGGGAAGGCCTTGGAGGCTTCAATAAAAGAGTGGGGTTTGAGCCGAGTTGTTACAGTCACAGTCGATAATGCCTCGTCTAACGATGTTGCATTAGGACATTTGAGAACTTATCTTAGAGAGGCAAATAAGACACTTATGGGTGGTGAGTGTCTGCATGTGAGATGTGCAGAACATATTCTGAATTTGATTGTAAGTGATGGTTTGAGAGATCTTCATGACTCGATTGCTCGAGTTAGGACTGCTGTGAGATGGGTGAGATCTTCTCCTTCAAGGTTGGAGAAATTCAAGGTTGCTGCGAGATCTACGGGTCTAACATCTAAGAAGGGTCTTTGTACTGATATGCCTACACGATGGAACTCAACATTTATGATGTTAGAGGCGGCCCAAGAATATAGGCTGGCATTTGCATTATTGGGTGATGAAGACATCCAATATGTAAAATATTTTGATGATCACGGGGGATTGGGGAAACCCGTAGCTGATGATTGGGAAGTTGTAACTATTTTTGTAGACTTTTTTAGGCTTTTTTACGATATCACCACGAGGCTATCTGAAACTTTGTACCCTACATCCAATGTTGTATGCCAGCAAATATGTAGGGTAAAAGAAGAATTAGATGACATGGTCGCGGGTGGTCACATTAGGCTGCGGGAGATGGCATTGATTATGAGGTCAAAGTACGACAAGTATTGGGGAGATTTAACTAGAGCTAATATTTTGTTATATGTAGCTATCGTATTTGACCCGAGGTATAAGTTGGATGGCATGATATTTGGATTGGGCCTTGCGTACGGGCAAGTATGGGCGGAGCTTATTGCAACAAGGGTTCGGGAAACCCTTACTAGATTATTTGATGAGTTTTCCACCTTGCGGGGTGGTAATATTGCGGCACCTACATCTACCCCCTCAGCCTCAGGCTCACAGTTTCCTGAAGTCGAGAGTGGGAAAAGGCGTAGATTGGAGTGGGGTGAGAGGTATGAGCAGGCCCCCTTCCTCCGGACTTCTGTAGAGGCTCAGTCAGAGATAGACAGATACTTAGCAGCAGAGATGCTACCATTTTCACGAGATTTCGATATATTAAGTTGGTGGAAGGTGAATGTTGTGAAGTATCTCATCCTTGGAGAGATAGCCCGCTCACTTTTGGCCATCCCTGTTAGCACAGTAGCCTCAGAGTCGGCCTTTAGCACCGGAGGACGTGTATTAGATTCATTTCGGAGTTCATTAACTCCTGCCACTGTGGAGGCTTTGATTTGCACCCAGAATTGGATCAAGGGAACTCCAATTCATGTTCCGGATGTTCTTGAGTATGAGGAGGCCGACGTCGAGGAGGAGGGTGATGATCAATCTGGATCTGGTATTTATTCTAATTTCTTATTTTCATTTATTTATTTTCATTTAATTGGTATTCATTAATTTCATTTCAAATTTAATACTTATAGTGATACATGAGACGGCGTCTACGGCTCCCTCCGATGCAGTATGACTTTTGTATTGGACTCACCATTGCCATGGTTTGCATAATTTCTTCCCTAATTGTTTGTTTATAACTTTTTAATTCTAATTTGTTTTATTTTTAACTTATTAATATTTCAGGTTTTTTGACTTATTAACTTTTTTTTTAACTTATTGATTTTCAGTCTCGCAGCAGTCGCTCAGTGAACTCACAACTACGGCTCCACCCCTAAAATTAATTTTCTTAATTTACAATTATTGTAATGTTTCTACAATAGTTAATTATACAATTTGTAATATTTATTTTTTTTAGAAGAGTTTGTAATAGTGTAATAGTTTATTAGTTCTCTTAATTTGTATAATTGTAAACTATTTATTGTAGCAGTGTCTTATTGCTTTAGTGATGAATATTACTTAATTATTTAATAGTTAAACCTTAATATCTACTTATCAAAAAAAAAATAGTTCTTTTCTGTTTTTAATTTTATATTTTTTTTAATATAAATAATGGGCCCAAAGTGGCCCAAAACGAATTCTGGGCCCAAAGGGGCCCAAAAACTGATTCTGGGCCATTTATGGCCCAGAAAAAAGTACTGGGCCGGAGGCCCAGTACTCAGTACGGGGGTGCGGACGGGTGGGGGTCCACCCCCGCACCCCGGGCAGCGGACGGGGGACCCCGCCCCCGCCCATGCGGGGGCGGGGTCCGGGGGAAAAAATCCCCCCCCCGCATATGCGGGGGCGGGTGGCGGGGGAGGGGTGGCCCCGCCCCGTAGGGGGCGGGTATCACCCCTAGCTCTTCCTCCAACTTTCTTTTCTTTTCCCTGCTGCTGCTTTTTCCAATTTCTGTTATTGCTCAAACTAGTCGTAACATCACCGTGGGTAGTTATTTCTTTGAAACTGATGATAACTCTACATGGCTCTCTCCTTTCGGTGATTTTGCCCTCTCAGTCAATCACAAATCCCAAACGACTAAACAAAAATAGGAAATGTACCGGAAGATGGCACCGAAAGAAAAGTGGCTAGCTTTCTTGGTTTTAAACACGGTCGGGGTCATCAGAGGATGAACATCAGGTTTGGGTTTCACTTCTGAACGCGAAATGGGGAGCAGGGGAGGGGAGGGTGGGTTGGGCGGGAGATAGATTTTTTTTTTTTTTTTTAATAAAACGATTTTGAAGGACGTGGCATGCCACGTACAATGGGAAAACTCAATCGGAAAAACTGAGCGGTAACCGTAGCATTATCCTTTCTTTAAATAATAACCGACTTTATTTGCTTCCAAGTTAATACAGAGAGAGTATTTTTAAAGAGAGGTTTAAAATTAAATATTTAAAATTTAATATATCTAATAGGAGTAATGATATATGCACAATATATTTTTATAACACATTTTACAATAATATTATAAGATGAAGGTATTTTTATAAAATAATATTATTTTTATAAAATGTTTTATAAAAATACTCTTAATTTAAAATATAGTTATATAAAGTGTTATGAAAAATATTATGTATAAATCATTTTGGTGTTTAATGAGGATGCTGAGAGCTAGCTAGCACCTTCTTTTGAGATCAACGATTCAAACCTGAACTCCATTGCTTGTTCTCTAATTTTTACATATCGGATGCTTCTTACAATTATCAGGATTAATGCAAAAATTGTGTGGCTCCATGGTTAAGGGTACAGTATTTCAGTTTTAGCAAGTACTTAGACGTAAAAAAATTCCTTCTTCTACATTTGATCTCTTCTTCGGCTTTTTAATTTTCTGTTAATTCTTTCATTGCGAGTGATCATGTGGACGATCACCTAGACCCTAAAAAATGAATGCTGGAATAAAATAAAATAAACTAATTTACCCACTTTCTTCATCAACCAGAAACTGAATTCATTGCTCGCACCGCGCACTAGTGCTGGTTGTAGCTAGCGCCGAAAGAGCAAAAGGAATCCTACGCTAAAGGAATCCTACCGCAGTTTCATTAAACACGTGCACAAATTATTACGAGAAATAAACAAATATTTTACGTACAGTTATTTATTTATTTATTTTTATGTATTTATTGTACACTCCACTAATATAATTGATTACGTTATTTTTTTAATATAAAATAACTGTTTTGACTAATCACATCACTTGAATGCATAAAAAATATGTAAAAATAACAGTAGAAAACAGAACTATATGAGAAATTCTTTATTTAATTGTATTTTTTCAAAAACCGCATAAACCACAAAGATTAATACTACACAACTTCCCTAACCTCCACACATCAAATTTTTTAATATTTTTTAAAAATTATTTTTAAGTTTATTATTTTTAAACTAATTCAATTCTTATATTCATTATTCAAATATTAAATATTTGATAAAAGAAAAAAAAAATTAAAAAAATGTACTGTGGTGTGTGAAGGTAGTGTGAATAGTAAGAGATTGTGTAGATTTAAATACGAAAAATTTGTATTTTTTTCTTATTTTTTATTTGTATTTTTAAAAATTATTAAAAGTAATTTTGACTTTTCAAAAACAAAAAAGTAAAATGGCGTGGCTTAATTAATATGATGTGTTAAATATATTTTATAATAAAAAAATTTCACAATCCAAGTACATTAAACTATATCATTCGTAATTTTTTTCGTAAGATCATCGACAATTTTAAGTGTAATTTCGACTTAAACCTCTTAAAAAAATGGAGCAAGTATGGAGCGAAATTTCCCTCTTTATCCTAAGCTAATTTTGCTACTCATGTTTCACAGATTAATCTGCCATAAACCATCCTGCAAACTGATCATGTACTTTGGAGTAGACTTTATTAGTTTCCGAATTCTACCGCGCCGACGCCGTCAACCGTACAAATTAATTAAGCTTCAATTGACATAAATGAATTTTAAGTATATGAGCCGGCGGCTGTAGAAGTAATTAAGCAGGTGACGAAGCTGGCCTGTCTTCTTCTACACATGAATGAATCTTCTCGATCTGGACCCATGATTTCGCTTATAAATTTACAATCTGCCTTGCTCTTCTATTCATTACTTCAGCTCTTGTTTCTCCCCTAGTGTCATCCTTTGTTGCAGTCCACGTACGGCTTAAATGGAGATCATGAATCTTCTTCAGATTTTCAGTTTTCTCACTGTGAGCTTTATAATCCTTCACTCGTCTGAACTTATTTAAATTCTTATCATGCTCTAAAAGAGCACTTTAATTTGCATTCATATGATTTAAGTACTTCAATTAATATTTTTATTATTCGTATGGAACCAAACGATCGAGACTTCGTCTCTTGCAGCTTGCAGTAGTGGCGGCAAGCCATGCAGCTCTGACCCCGAAAGATTACTGGAACTCTGTGCTGCCAAACGCACCAATGCCTAGAGCCGTCATTGATCTTCTGCAACCTGGTTGGAATATAGAATTAGAAGACTTTTCTTTCATCTTTTTTCTTTTTGAAATTAGTACTACGTACTATATACTTGTCCAAAGCTGAGGGTCAAACTAATGATGATCTCTGTGTGTTTTGATACGTAAAATCATCATTTATTCAAAATATTTAAATTAATAGAAAAAGATAAATTTGATTATTTATATGTCCTTCAAATTTTTTCGCTCGAGTAATATATAATATGCTTAATTCTATCATCGTATTTATTTATCTGTAAGTTGAATAAGTCTCTAGTTCATGTTTCTAACGTTGCAGACCTGAAGGATGATCAGAAGGAAGTCGGGGTGACTTTCTCTCCAGGACAGCCAGGCGGGGGAGTCAGTGTTGGAATTGGTCAACAGGGAATGCCGTTCTCATATTCATATGGTGCCTCTGAGGATCAACTCCATGACAATCCCAACGTAGCTCTTTTCTTCTTGGAAAAGGATATGCATCCTGGCAAAAGAATGAACTTGCACTTCATGACTCAAGACTCAAACACAGCTGCAACTTTTTTGCCTCGCCAAGTTGCCAAATCAATACCCTTTTCATCCAACAGGCTGCCGGAAATTTTGAACAAGTTTTCACTCAAGCCCGGATCGCCGGAAGCTGACATAATAAAGAACACAATTGAAGAATGTGAAAAACCGGGCATTAAAGGGGAGGAAAAATACTGTGCAACATCATTAGAATCGATGGTGGACTTCAGCACTTCGAAAATAGGGAAAGATGTTCAGGCAATCTCTACGGAGGTGGGAAAAGAAACCCAGATGCAGAAATATTATACTGTCGTGCCAGGAGTGAAGAAGATGGCGGGCAACAAAGCTGTTGTTTGCCACAAGCAGAACTATGCATATGCTGTCTTTTTCTGCCATACAACACGTACCACAAAGGCTTATCTGGTGCCATTGGTGGGCAATGACGGGACTAAAGCTAAAGCTGTAGCCATTTGCCACACAGACACATCAGCATGGAACCCAAAACATTTGGCCTTCCAAGTGCTCAAAGTTAAGCCCGGAACTGTTCCTGTCTGCCATTTCCTTCCAAAGGATCATGTTGTATGGACATCTAAATAGATACAAACTTCTCTAGGAAAGGGTCCTAATTCAAATAACCTTTTAATTAGCAGCACCCTTGTTCTTTAATGTACTCGCATACTAGCTAGCTAGAGCGAGTGTTTAGTTACATGTTTTATGTATGTACGCTGTATACCTGTGCATGATGCATCAGGATATAATACATATATGCACTAATAAATACATATTGTGCCTTTATTGGCCAATTTCGTTCTTCTATTTCTGGTGGGCGTTCAATCTAGCTAGCTAGTACTGTATTTGCTCTGTATCAAGCCTTGGCTAAGAACGTTAATGAAATGGTAACCATAACTAACAGGATTGATAAACCAGTAGATCCAGAGACCGTCTTGTTGCTACATCTTATATATAATAACTCTAGTTTTCGTTACAAGAAAAATAATCTTTCTGCGTCTTAATTAAAAGGAAAAGAGATCACTCGGATTTGGACCGATGAACAGTACTCTTCTTTCGTCGTCCCTATAGCTAAGACATTAAGCGAGATAACTTCTTGATAATAAGCTTCCCGTAACTTCTCAATATCAGCCCATGAAGATATTTCAATTATGGAGAGATTTTATCTTATTAAGGATTTGATTTTCATGATAATAAGATACTTATAACATTATGTAATCTCCATGTAATTTATTAAATGAATACTCTAGTAAAAATGACTTTCTTAAGTCTATTTTAGAGAGCGCTAATTATGTCTTTGTATATTGTGTGACACCATTTCTCTTATGTTTTTTTATTACAATTTCATTACCTTTGATAGTTGGAAGAATCAAGCCACACTGGTGGCTTACCTCTCCTTGCTCGGACCAATTTCATCTAGTTGTTAGCTTATTGTCGTCTCTCATTCTCTAGGAGATTTGGCTTGTAAGGAATAGCAAGATTCGAGGACATTCTCACTAACTCTGATACTATCATTTTTAAGATCCTAATTGACTTACTTAAGTCTCGTTCTCTTTTGTTCAATTCAAATGTTTCCACTCTTAGTTTCTTCACATTTTTCGTGTAATAACCCCAAAAAAGTGCCCAATCCACCCCAATAGGCCCAGCCCATCCCTCTCCTTTAGTTCTCGTAAGTTCCCCCCCCCGAATCCGACTCTCATTGTTGTTAAGAATATAATATAAATAATAAAAAAAATATTTTTTTTATCTATTTAAATTTTTAGAATAAGTGATAATTTTACATAGTATCAGAGTAGAAGTTCTGAATTCGAATCTTGACTCTACATTCTACCCATTTGATTAAATATTTCACGTATTGAGCCTATTCATTGAGGAAGACACTGGTCATACGTGAAGAAAAATGTTAAGAATATAATACAAATAATAAAAATCTACCTCTTCTCATTATCTTAAATTTTTGAGACAAATGGTAATTTCACATCTCTCTCATATAATACATCAGGATATAATACATATATGCACTAATAAATACATATTGTGCCTTTATTGGCCATACCCCCAATAGGCCCAGCCCAACCCACCCCAATAGGCCCAGCCCCATCCCTCCCTTTCGTTCTCGTAAGTTTTCTCTAGAATCCGACTCTCTTTATTGTTAAGAATATAATATAAATAATAAAAATTTATATTTTTTTATCAATTTAAAATTTTAAAATAAATAGTAATTTTACATGGTATAGAAGTTTTGAATTCGAATCCTAACTCTACATTCTATTCATTTGATTAAATATTCTACGTATTGAGCCTATTCATTAAAAAAGACACTAGTCACACGTGAAGAAAAGTGTTAAGAATATAATACAAATAATAAAAATCTACCTCTTCTCATTATCTTAAATTTTTGAGACAAATGATGATTTCACATCTCTCTCATATAAAAACCCCCCTTCTCTACCCTCTCTCGCACACCCCCTCCCTCACCTCGTCTCTTTCTCTCTCTCTCTCTACCCCTTCAAACTCACTCTCTCACACCTCTCCCTTCGCGTGTGTATATATATATATATTTTTTACTCTCTCTATGTTTAGTAATTTATTTATATCCCTTTCTCTATTTTTCTCTTAATTCTTGTCCTTGCACCGTAATAACCTCCACTCACAACCAATACTACTCCTTGTTATATTATTACCACCAACGACAATATTAGGTAAATTATCATCTCTCATAAATAGTATATTTAATTAATTTTGAATATAAAATATGTTAAGATTTGATATTGTGAATTGTTGAGAATATACTTAATTGATTATGTTGTTAGGGTATATTGAAGATAAATTTAATATTCAAGTGTTAGTGGTGGGTATTAACTATAATTAATTCATATTTATGTCACTGTTATATGGTTGAGTGTAGACCTCATTTACGTTAAAATAATAAGGGAATAAAGATTGGTATTAGCGGTGTGACCGGTTCGATTTGGTTTGGTCTGGTTTTAGACATATTTTAGAACCGAACCGGTATATACCAGTTTTGAGATTTAAAAAATTGATAGTACCGCACCAGTTACACCCATAAACCGGTACTTCTGGTTTTACTAGTTGAGTCCAATTTTTCCGATTTTAGTATAGTATTAGTGGATTATATAGTTAGTATAACTATACTATAGTGATATAAAGTGAAATTATATAGTGATATAGTACTAGTATAACTACTAATACTATAGTGGTCTATATAGTTATTTATATATAGTGGATTACTAATAGTATTAGTGTTAGTATTACTATATATATAAAAAATAGTATCATATAGTGATATATATATATATATATATATATAGTATTTGATTATGTTTGTTAGTGATAATATGATGGTTACATACACTTTTTATACAAGTGTATATGATCAAATGTATAAAAATATATTTATAAAAAAATATATATTATAATTTATTGTGCTATAAAATGTATTTATCCTTAATATATATATATAGTTTATATTAATAACATATGATCAAATATTCATGTTTAAGATTAAAATTTTATGGTATGAAATTAAAACTTTTAATGATAATATTATATTAAGATTTATAAGATTAATTTTATGTTATATTAATTTTATATTATTAGATTATTATTATACATGAATAATAGGATTTTAAAATTTAATGTTATAATAATTAGTAATTTAGCATATAATATTAAATTATTTTACATATAATTATATATAATATAAAAAATCTTATAAAAATATTTTATATAATATAAAAATTAAATATATATATAAACCGGTTCGATCTTTTGTTAGAAAAAGGAAAATCCGAATCGAACCATTTTTGGCTGGTTTTGAGAAAAATAAAACTAGTACCGAACTGAACCGATTACTGGCTCATCAGTTTTTTTTTTTTTTTATCCCTAACCAGCATACGTGCTGTCCAGCAGCATGTTTGAAATCTAAACATTTTGAGTTTATCAATTTTGGAGGATAATCTTTTAGAACAATTCTAAATTCATGTTATTAATGATTGCGTGAAATTTTAAAGTTAAGTGATATTATTTTTAGTGTAGAAGTTATTGGAGTATAATAGCTTTGAAATAAATTATGAGTGACCGTTGGTGAATGAATGTCGTGTTACTATTTTGACTAGAAATCGAGGTATGTGGCTCTTTAATGGATTTTAGCGAAACTAAATGGTTGGTTTTGTTTGGAATTGTACACTTGGGTATTATATTTCAAACTTCTGTAAACTTTAAATTTGTGCACATTCTTATGCTATTTAGGCTCTACTTATGGGATTTGCGCAAATTTTGTAATGGTTGAAATATGTAATAAATGATACGTGGCTTATTAAATTTGAAAGTTAAATGTGAGCATGATATTTATTCTTGAGCTAATGATATGAATGTCTTTGTGACATGTTTAACGTCTCTCGTGGCATAATGTCTTCGTGGCATAATATATCACCAATATATTTGTGGTATATTGATGCCCCTCGCGGCATAATATATTCGCGGCATGATATCTTTGTGATATATTGGTGATTTTCTTATTATCACATTACCTTGAATATGATATTTGGCTGAACATGTTGTTTGAGATAAAATTGTATTTCTCACATTATATTTTTATTAGAAATTTATCCACTCTTTTATAGTTAAGAAAATTGCCAACTTCCACACTCCCATTTAATTGCTACTTACTGAGCACGTGGAAGCTCACAACTTCATTTCACATCTATTTCAACGTTGTAGAAAGTTCATTCTTTTGAGGTGATAGCTTTTGAGTGAAAGATTTTAGAGTGAACTTGGTTTACACTTTAGGTTGGAAGTTTTGGGGTTTGATAGTTTTGTTACATGAAGATAATTTTAGTTATACAGAAAGTTTTATTTATGGTTATATCTTTATACGTTATTTTTACAATTTTTGTCAAATTATCTGTATTGTAATTATTTAAAATTTAATGGCTCTTATCAAACTTGTGAGTTGAGTGGACTTTTGAGATTCATTACATTATAGTTGTGAATAATTTAGAAGTTATATATTTGATATATATTTATAAATAAGAATAAAATTTTAAAAATATAAGTGGAAATTTGTCTGTTTACGATTTTGGGTTTGTAGCGTTACATCTGGGATCCCCATTCGTGCTAACAGGCTCACTTTAGCAAAGTGGTATCCGCCTCCTTTGAAGATTCTCAAATTAAACATTGATAGCGCTTCCAAAGGCGGCGTTTGGTTTTAGAATGTTATATGATCAGTAATAAATTAATGCTGCGAAAAACCCAAGGCGGCGTTTGGTTTTAGAATTCATCACAACTCAATTTATTTTATTTAATTATTATAAATTTTTATATAAAATATAATAAATAATTTAATTTTTTAAAATTTTAAAATAATAATAATATTAAAAAATAATATAAAACAATATTTTATATAATTTTTAACTTTTCTCTCAATTCATCTTAACTCACTATCTAAATCTCATATAAAAAAAAAAAATTATTTCAAATATTAAAATAAAAACAGAAATACTTTGGATCCTGAATTTGGAAGCCAAAAAGTGTCCCAAATCTTTTTTTTTACTTAGTGATTAATGAAGAGTTTTTTAATGATATTGTGAATTTTTTATTTTTTTTAACAAATGTTTATGATAATTAAAAAAATATATAAAAAAAGAAAAAAAAATACATTCGAGACATATTTTTAAATTACTTTTTTGATAGCCGTAGTAGTTCTCTAAATAAAAATGATTGGAAGACCTTAAGGGCAGGTTTGTGGACGGGATGAGACATAAAATTCTCATTTCATCTTATCTTATTATTACATATTTTTTAAATTTCCATACAACATATAATAAATAATTCAATTTTTTTAAATTTCAATTCAATTTTTTTAAATTTCAATTTAATAATAATAAAAAATATAATATTTTAAACATTAAAATAAAATACAAAATTTTCATCCCACTTCCAAACCGGTCCTCAGTGCTGCAGCCTGGGTTTCGGTCACCAACCCGAGCAGCATTTGGGTTCTCCTACGTATTGATTGGTGAGACCAAGAAATATCTATGAAACTTATTATTTTTTCAAATGATCTTTAATTTTTCATTTTTTAAACAAAAATTAGAATAATTCATTGCTGTTCACCTGACATTTTAATAAATTTTTAGTGAGTTTTTTAACGATATATTCATCAATTCCTGATCCGGCGACGGTATTTAATACTTGTTTTTCTCTCTCCTGGCGGTATTTAACATTTCTTGCTAAACTGCTGTTACGCTGTATACCAAAACGAAATCAGACACTATTAAAAAGTTCCGGAGAAAATAGAGCCTTCTGCACAGAAACAAAATGGAATCCGGAACGGGGAACTCGCCGTCGCTAGGGTTTTGAGGTTCACTTGAAGAAGAAATGTAAAGGGCCTATTTTGTTAGTACTCGTCTCTCACTCTCCGAAACTGTAAGCTTTGCCCCCAATTCTTTTTCCCCTCCTATTCATCCGTCTTCTTCTGTTTCCATTGCCCTTCTACATTGGCATTACTCTTCGTCCACTATTCTAGAGCTCGGGAGGCGCTGTTTCTTTTGAAATTTTTTTTTCCGTGAAAGTCGTCCGGATTGCACCATTTATAGGGCTTTATGGTTCTTTTTAGGGGTTTATTTATTTTTTGGTCTTTCTTTGCCGGGGTTTATTGGATACTTATTTTGTACTTTCAATTATTTTTGTGGAAAGAATGTATTTGTTTTCGTCTGGAATTCAAAGAATTTCCTTGGAAAGTATTTTCCATTGAAGTATCATCCGCTTAAGGATACCGAACTATGATGAACACTCTAGATTTTCTGGGTATGCTTATAATTTATTTATGGGATGAATATATTTTTCTTTGAGAGGTATCATGCAGTCATATGCTCATAAACCCGTTTCTGGGTATCTTCGTTTGGTGAATGCTCTGCCCATGGTTTGGGAATATTTATATTCTTTGCAGGAATTGGAATATTCTAACCCCTGGATTCAAACGATCTTTCTATTCTACTGATTTGTGTTTTGTTTTGAGAGTTAAGCTTGCACAAGTAGGACTATTTGCATCAATCTTGAGTAGGTTTAATGTTTTGGTCCAATAGTTTCAGTTGTTGCTTCATGTGGACTTTTATATTGGAATGTAGGATATTTCAAATACGGGAGTTTTTTTCCCTCAGGTATTTCTATTACTCTGATTGGAAAAGCAGAATGATATGAGAATATGGTGGAAGCAGACAGAGCTGAGGATCTTGGATTTAAATGGGGTAAAACAAAAGGACGTGGAAAGAAAGGAGTTGGTGAAAAACAGAAAATCGTCCAGTTTTACCAATCTTTTATTTATGATGGCATGGAGTATGGTCTTTATGATTGCGTTTATATGTACAACGAAGTTGAACCTGAGCCTTATATTGGCAAGCTCGTAAAAATATGGGAAAACCCTGACAAGACAAAGAAAGTAAAGGTTTTATGGTTTTTTCGCCCTCGCGAAATTGCATATTATCTTGGGGCTGAAGACACAGCCGAAAATGAGTTGTTTTTGGCTTCGGGCGAAGGTGTAGGCCTTGCAAATATTAATCCATTGGTAATTATCTGGCATTTATCACTCTTTTTCCTGTATGTCCACTTTCTATTGCCTTAGTAGCGCTTCTGGGATGTAGCTGGTTCTTCTGCTTCTAATGCTAGACTGAAATTTTCAGGCAGAACAGAATCTAATGTACAGTTATATATTAGAGAGGGATGGTTTGTATTACTCGGAATTCTTTGTCTTTGGCTTTGAGGTTAGGGGGGTAAAAGTGGATTACTGTGCCAGGAAGATAACTGTAGGTCTTAATTTTTTTCTAAAAAGAAAAATTTTTGGGGATTTTTGTTTAACAAGAAGTCAGCCAATTTATTTGTTTGTTTTAAATACACTTGGAATTTTGAATTGTAGGTAAAATGCATTTTTTTATTAGCACACTTCATAATTTTTTATCACACGCCTCTGCAAAAGTTAATGTGGGGATTTTCTGACATTTTGTCACATCTGAATTAGTAACTACTTCGAAAGAACTTCAACACCTACGTCAACAGAAATTTGAGTATTGAACATGTATTTATATATATATTTTTTATATTTGGTATGATAATTTATAAGCTAATGACATAAAGAAATAAATTTATTGCCTCTGGAGGTGACTAGTATGTTTCAGCTCGTGAATCGGCCATTACTAATTTCTTATACAATAAATCAGGAAGCAATTGCTGGAAAGTGCAATGTTGTTTGCACTTCAAAGGACAGTAGAAATCCACAACCTTCAGATGAAGATCTTCGAACTGCTGATTTTATATTTTACCGTGCCTTTGACGTTGGGCACTGCAAAATACTGGATAAGATGGAGGAGAAAGTCGCTGGGATTGAAGGTATTACTTTTTCTTTCTTTCTTGCCCTTTTTTTTTTTTTGAATTCGTTGGGAGTCTTTAGGTTCCAAATTAGTTGTTCGTTGTCCTAATGTTTGATCAAGTTCTTATGTGTTATTGGATTTGTAAATGTTGCAGCAAAACTTTTATTTAACAAAGTGGATGTTCAGAAGCCCGATGTTCTCCCGAAGCTTGATTCAGACTGGAAAGAAGTTGGTGGAAATGCTCTAGCAAGTAAGGAAACAGAGGTTCCTCCCAAGCAAAACCCATCTAATGAGCACATCAGTCTAAAGATTAATGGAGTTTCTACCGATGGTCTACAGAGAGAAAATGCTGATTCAAATGCTTCATTGGCTAAACAGAGATCTTCACTTGGAGAGAACCCTGCTTCTAGTTTAGGGGGAGAATTAGATGAAACAACTAAAATGAATGATAGAATGGAGAATATCTCTGGTGACAGTATCAATTTGGAATCTAAAATTGAAGAAAATTTAGACTTAAAAGCTTCTTATATTAACAAACAGAAATCTTCACTTAGCGAGCACCCTATTTCTAGCATAGGCGGAAAGTCGGAAATTTCCAACACTAACAGTAGACAGGAAAATATTTCGAGAGACAAGACTGCATTAAGGCCTGAAGCTGCTGTTAAGGAAGAGGGTCAAGTTGGTAATAATATTTTCAGAATTGAGGAGAAACTAAAATCTGCACATGATCATTGTGAGCTAGAGGATAGGCCATCTAAGAAGGCAAAGTTTGATAGTTCTGTAAAAGTGCCTGGTGAAAAGAATGAGAGTAGTGTGAAGAAGTTAACCGTTGATTTGGATGGTAAAGATGCAAAGGCGTTAGCAGCTGTAACTGCTTCTGAAGTTAAATCTAGACTTGAACTTGCTAAGGATTCGCAAGGGGCTGAAAAAGACCCCTCCAAGAAGTTGAAACCTGATGAGAAATCAAAACTTTCTTATGGGAAGTTGCCTCAAGCATCTCCTAGACAGTATCCAGATGAGGACAAAAAAATTGATCATAAAGTAATGGACATTACCCGAAGACCAGATGCTGTAAGTTCTATCCCTTTCTAATATAAAGTGTTTTGTTTCACATGATCCTAGGTTGAATAGATTTAGTTTCCTACTTAATATTCTGACTTGATGGGTATTTCAGAATGAGGTTATGAATTGTCTTCGTCATATATCCAAATATTTTGGTGTGTGTTTTTCTTTTTAAGTAAATGCATGGGTGTCAACTGTAGCCTTTGGATCCAGCAATACTATGTATGCCCCTTTAGCTCATCGAAGGATGTCTTTTAGTGCTGGCTTCGTTCCTTTTGTGACAAAGTTCTGTTCCTAACGAGATTTAGTTCTTATTTCTCATTTTCACTTGTTTACAGGATAAAAGCAGATGGTTTAGGGCATTTGTAAGTTGTTCTTTCTCTTTCCAATTGCATATCTCAATTTTCACTTAATTATTCTTCATTTCCTTCAACATAAAATATTTTGAGCATTTTCTAATTATACAGAAAAGCCATAGAACATAAGTTGTTTTGAGGTCAAAATAAAAGGGTTTGCATTTTTCAAAGCCATAAAAGTTTTCTGGATATCTCATTTTCACTTGTAACACCCACCGCTTTTCCTTTTTGGTTCACCCCTGATCGACACCAAACCCACTAGAGCCCACCCCCTGCCAACGCTACCCCCACCCTACACAGCCCAGCACCAATGCATGCACTGCCCCACTCATGGTGCAACTTGAAAGACCCTTCTCTCACTCTCTTTCTTGAGTTCTTTGGCCACAATTTGCAGTGTTTTTCAGTTTGTTTGGTTCTGGTCACAATAGATAATTCTTTTGGCACCATCCAAATTATCAAAAACATTTTCAGCATAATTTTTTAGAGTCCCAAACAAGTATGGGAAAAATCGATTGGTTTCCTAGAAAGTGTTTCCAAAATCTGAAACTCTTTTACGCCGAAACAATTCATAATTTAGGAGCATTAGAACTCTCTCTAGTACAAGGATTAAGCTACATCTGGGCCTATGCTGCGAAAGATTAGTCAAGGTTATAATTGGAACCCAATCATTATAAAGGACAAGACCTCTCTCTTAGGTAATTTAGGATCTCATTCACCAACTTCTATTCTCAATCCGAGATACATTCCCTCTTTTAAATTCCTGACATTCTGCTCAGGCCATTCCATCATAGGTGATACGGCTCGAATTCCACATTCCTGTCTGGGGATTGACTTCAATACCATTTTATAGCAACCTAAGGTAGCCCAAGACACATGATTCTATATTCCAAAAAACTAGTCAAGATTGTGATTGGAGCCTTTTGAAATCATTATAAAGGACAATAAAAGATCTCATTCACCATTTCCTATACTCAATTCAAGGTATTATTAGAGAAACATGATTTAGCAGCATTAGAATCTTAAGTAGGATGGAGATGAGTTTAAATGTATTTTAAAGTGAGACAGTTCACACTAATCTATGAATTGTCTATCATATCTACAGCCTTGGGAAGACAGAATGAAAAGTGCTATTGAACAAGGAACATTGGTTCTTCTTCAAAATCTGGATCCGGCTTATACTTCAGCAGAAGTTGAGGTACTCCTGATTCTGGAGCCTTGGTTTTTTTATTTAAATGGACCCTTGGTTTTTTTTTTTTAAATAGTTTATAGATTCTTACTGTAATTATGATTTTTGTGGATAGTATTGAAATCCTGCAGAAAAATGCACCTTATGCAGTTTACTTGGAAGAAGACTTTTTTTTTTTTTTTTTTGGGTTTGTGGAGGGATGGGGGTCTAGGAAAAATAGTTTTAGTGTTTTTTAATTGTGCCATCTCTAACCCTTAGGGGTTGGCTCAAGTGGGAAAGGCCTTGGGCTTGGAGGTATGCTCACCCTAGGTCTAAGGTTCAGATCCCCTTGGGTGCAAACAGTCTCTTGGGTCATCGGACTGGGAGATTTTTCCCTTGAATTATCCAAGGTGCACTTGCGGGAAATTCCTTGCCGAGGGCCTATGCACCCCTGGGATTAGTCGGGACTCTGTTCCTAGACAACCGGTGCTAATAAAAAAAAAAATTGTGCCATCTGGATAACCTAGATAAACTGTTTACCAGGATATTGTTTGGCATGCCTTCAAGGAAAGTTGCAGAGCAAAGATGATTCAGCAGACTTCAATTTCAAGCCCTCACTGTGGTATGAAGAAATATTCCTATTACTTCAATAATATTGTTAAATATCTAAGCCTGCTCCACCCCAACACCACCCCCCCCCGGGGGTCATTTCTGTGTATATCTCAATCATGATATGGTAGTTATTGGTTTTGTAGGTCAAGCTTTTGCTATATTTAAAACAAGGGAAGCAGCAGATATGGTTGTTAAAAAGTTAACCAAGGGCTGCCTATTGATATCGAATGGGAGGTATGTGTAAAACTTGGAACGAATCATCATGCGTGATATCAACTAATTGGTGGTAACAACAGTAAAAAAATGTTTCATCATGATAATAATATTTCTTATGCTATAGCACTTTTTAGTTTCTTGTATGACCTTCTCCCTTTACGTGCTGATACTTTGGAGAATTTACCATCTTCTATACAACCAGTGTGTATGATGTGGACTTTCTAGCAATGGTTACTTTTTTTTTTATAAGTATACCTTCTGGCAATGGTTACTCGTCTTGTTCCTGATGTCATTGTGTTGTTATGAATGCACTTCTTGACCAGCTAGCCTTTATTGATGTGACATGGCTGATTGTGATACCCCATATAGTAAGGATAAGGTTAGGTGATGTATGAGATCCTACATTGTTTGGGAAGGAGAAATTTTTGCTCTTGATAATGGTTCCAATGAGGCTCCAATTGTATCATTGACTAGTCATTTTAGAGTATAGGTCATGTGGTTTGGGCCTTCCATTGGGGCGTTACAAATAGTATTAGAGCCTATCCTAACCAGAAATGTGGGACTTGAGCCATGCCGCCTACGATGGACTGGCCCGATGAGAATGTCGGGAATTTAAGAGGGGAGATTGTGATACCTCATATGATAAGGATAAGGGTAGGTGGTGTAGGAGATCCTACATTGCTTGAGAATGAGAAGTTCTTGCTCTTTCTAATGGTTCCAATGCGGCTCTAATTGTATTATTGACTAGTCCTTTTGGATTATAAGCCATGTGGTTTAGGCCTTCCATTGGGTATTACACTTCCAAGTTGCCCGGTTAGCAGGCTGTTTTGGCACCCGTGTGACTACTTTTTAAAGATTATTTGCCCTCCTTGGATCTGCCCTATCAAGTCTCTTATTCCTGTCACCCTTTACTTTGATATTTGTATCTGAAACTAGCTCTTTATGTGTAGTGAATGCTTGCTTACTGATTTCTGCCCCTGCCCCCGGTCTAAAAAACTTGCAGGCCTCTTGTTGGAAGTATTGGAAGTCCTTGCTTCCCAGAGAAGAATCCAACTTTTTTTGGCCATTTGGTTATTGACAAACTCAGACATCAGATGCCAAGGGAAATGGTGCAATTTTTTTACTCTCTCTCTCTCTCTCTCTCTCTCTCTCACACACACACACACACACACACACACACACACACTCTAAGACACAAAACTTTTGACTTATTTGTTTTTTGGGGTGGTTTTATTGGTCAGAGAGAAGCTGTATCTACTTCGCATTGTTCTCAGCCTAACACAATTGAATATGATATGGCCATGGAATGGTGTTTACTTCAAGAAAGATCAGACCTCTCTTGGAAAAAGTTGTATAAGGTGTCAAACTGATTGAATATTTCTCCTTTAACTGATGTATAGAAATTTTGCCTTTGATATGATATGCCTATTTCCTTTGTTGTTGTTTAACTGGGTGTTATTTCTTTAGCAACAAGGGGAGGAGTTGAGAAAGCTTAAGTCAAGCCTCAAGTCCAAATGAGAGCTAGTGGCTTTGTGTTCTTCCTCTTCTTGGTAAGTACTTCCAACACAAAAAGATCATCCTTCCAAGAATCCTATAGTTGTTTAGTACTTGAATTTATTGGCTCTTGTTGTTCTGTACAGTACCTCCATTTTTGTTCATGCATTCTGAATCTCCTCATCAGGAGGCAACCCGAAACAATGGAATTCGCGTTCATGCCTTCATCTGTACAAGAAGTTGTTGAATCAGAGGGCTCCTACCATCTAATTAGTGTATATCAGTAATTATTTCCTTTGTATGCTTCTTACCAATTATGATCTTTCAAGTTTCTCATTTTAGTTATTTTTTCTTATAAAATAAAGTTAGTTACTTTCTTAGACAAGCTGGCAGCGTGCATGCCCTCAGCATCTAGTTCCTTTATATTGGTTTAGCTGTCCTCAGAGTGAAGCATCCCGGAAGATGATTCTGGGTTGTTTTGAGGTGCATCTGGAGAAAAAAGAAATGATCTTAAGGACTGATTTTTTAAAACACTTTTTTTTTTTTTGTGTGGGTGATTTCTTAGAACACTTTCCCACTGGATAATTGCTCATTTCCGTGGTTCTATTTCTAGTTTTCAGGATTCTATTGTGTTTTTTTCCTTAGGTGTTTCTCATGCATATACTTGGGCAACACCTTTCTTGATAATTAATTAACATACCTGATCAAGAAAATCTCAACATGCTTTTTTGTTTTTGGCAGGAAGAATGTGGAGTGCGGATATAATCGAAGCAGATGTCCTATTTATCAGGATTGAGGCAAATTTTGAGCATAAGTAAATTTTTTTTGAGGGCGATTCTAGGGGTTCGTAATTGCAGATCAAGCACCTCAGCAACTTTTGGGGAAGCTAACTCATTACTTTCTATACCATCATGTGGATGATCATGGATGGTGTAAAACTCTATCCTGTCTATCTATTAATATGTTCGGTAATCAGGGTGCATTGTCCCTAATTGCACCTTAATATCCTTTCCCACCAAGTTGCCTCCTATTTTCTGCAAAGAAAATATAAGGTTAATTATATAGTATTTATATCGCCAGATTCAGATGTTTGAACTGCTAATTTTATACTTCATTGGGAAGAGATTGTCGATTTTCCTATCTTTCAGTTTTCCCAAAAGATAAATGATATTCGCCAGTTTATTGGAAAGTTGTTTTACATGCTCTTTTACATTAATGGAAAGTTCTCATTTTTTATTGTCTAATTAGCTCAACTACCCTCTTTCTCTCTTTTCCTCTTCGGAGACTATTAATGCGTTAATCCTCTCTACTCTTTCTTGATATAATATTATACGGATCAAGTTTCTTGGGTTGGGGATCAGGAACAGAAAAGGGTATTGACCCGGACGAGTAGTTAGGGCTACAATCCGACCAATCCGGTTCATGTTTGGGGTTGACCCGACCCGGCTCAAGAACAAATCAACCGATATGGGCTGACTCGACCTGACCTGAGATTGGAAGGAGGTAATGGGGACCCCAATCAGAAACGATCATTGTTATAGAGTACAACCATTGTTACAGAGTAGTTCGATCAAATTCAAAAAAATCTTACAAATTTCACTATCCCTATACAATCCAATCAAAATCCAGCATTCATTGATACAAATAGAGTCTATTTTCTTGATAATTCATGGTCTACCTCGGTTCAAAATTAATATCAATACAAACAGAATCATCGATTCTACTTCTAAATTTGACCCAAACATTCATGAAAATACAAGGCAAAGAAAAGCACTGGAAGAAGAAGAATCTTCAAGGAGAGCGTGATCCTTGGTGGAGGAGCCAACACCGTCAACACCACCCATGTACAATTTCTCGAGCAAGGACTCAACGTCGATGTTGTTCTTGATGGCGATGTAGAGTCCGGTGATGGAAGCCGCAGAGATCGCAAATGTTGTTCTTGATGGAGGCTAGGGTTTTTGAGCTTTTGGATTCAGTTCTTAACTTTTTTTTTATACGACTTAAAAGGATATAAGTTTTAGCGGATTCAATCCGCCAGTTACTTTAACCCATTTTTTTTTGTCGGACGAATCGGGTCCTAACGTTTTCTACACAGCCCTACCAGTAGGTTCCGCCCAAGGACAATATTATTTGAACAATTACATGCAAAATAAGGTCAATAAAATTAAAAAATAATAATAAGGTCAATAAGGTAAATTACAAAATGAGATTATCATATACTCAGCGCATCTCATTCTATAGTTTGTTTTGGCACTTCCACATGTTTGAAGTCCGACCAGAAAAATCACTGAGTGTATAAAGGGTTGAAGTATACATTTGAGTAAGTGTTATTAAATGTCTTTTTTTTTTTTTTTCACAAAATTCATATTATATCACAGTGACTATATTTTTTTAAAATTCATAGATATTTAAAAAATATAAATAATGTGAACTTAAAAAATATCATATACTTTAAATTATGAGTTTAAAAGATAATAAGCTCAAACTTTCTAGACCCAATTCCTTATTAAAAACTTTACAAATTACCTGATTTAATAAACGAAATCATGTATTTTAGATCTACTCACCAAATTGAATCCGAAAATATTTAAGTGAAGTTGACACCTAATTTAAAGAAGATGAAACCTCATTTCTAAAGGAGAAAAGGTAAAATAAATTCTTATAAAAATAAATTTATAAATTAAGATGAATTTATGTATTACCTTAAATTTATTTTTACTATATGATTTATCGCGTCAAGTTTACCATCGCATTTCCCAAAGGTAAAAAGCGTTAGAAATCTGGAGACAACATAGGACGACGACATCGTTTGCTTACCTTAAAAAATGTGACCGTTAATAATTTTTAAAATGGTGATCAGGATTCAGGACACCTCTTAATCAAAAGTAGCGAGTACAATGTCAATCCGCTACACTCAGCGACTGCACAATTCTCCATTCGGTGCTCTCTGAGTCTGCAACCGGCTCTGTGCAAACTTGGCCGTATCCCCTCGCTTTTCAATGTTTTCATGCTCTGCTCGATGTGCTCATTGCAATGCTGAATTTGCTGATCTCTCTCTCTCTCAATCGCATCGCTCTCTCTCTCAAATCATCTTCCATAGTCATAGCACGATAATCTCACTATTGTAGGTTTTAGCCATTACCCAACAGGTCCAGAACCTCAGAAACAACAAGATTCCGCATCTGACAACGCACGAGAAATGGGTTGCGCACAGTCCAGAATAGACAACGAAGAGTCGGTGTCGCGCTGCAAGGACCGCAAGAATCTCATCAAAGACGCTGTTATAGCCCGAAACGCCTTCGCCGCAGGCCATTCCGGCTACGCCGTGGCCTTAAAAGACACTGGGGCCGCGCTCAGCGACTACGGTCACGGGGAAGCCGAAGAGCTGCACCAGCAGCCGGTGGAGCCCACCACCTCACAACCCCCGCCACCGCCTCCGCCTCCCATGGACAACTTTTTGCCACCTCCGCCGCTCCCGAACTTCTCCCCGAGTCCCGGCCCCGGCCCCGGCCCGATGAAGCGAACCACGAGCTTGCCGGCTATGCCGATAAAGCCACGAAAAACCAGGGCCATTGCCATTGCCGAAGAAGAAGAAGATGAAGAAGAGGAGGAAGGAGAAGATGATGACGAGAGTAATATCGGAATAAAAAATAACGTTATTATTGCAAAGGATTCAAGAAATGGGGCCGGGGAAGAGGTCCCACCACTGACACCAGAAATGAAGGCGGTCCCTCCGATGCCGGAATCGAAGGGCATGGCCTGGGATTACTTTTTTATGGTGGAGGAAAATATGCCCCCGGCGGGCCAGTCTTTAAACGAGAACGTTAGCTGTGATAATATTAATGAAGGCGCGGCATTTGGTGAAGAAACCCAAAATTTGGGCCCCAATGGCAGTGATCTGGTGGAGCCGAAGACGCCGGAGAGAGTGGAGGAGAGGGAGAAGCAAATGGAGCGCACAAAGACTGCTCCGGAGGAGTTTAAGAGAGTTGGAAAGGCGGTGCCCAGTGTTAGTTTGATGAAGGTATTGAGTGAGCTTGACGATCATTTCTTGAAAGCCTCCCAGAGTGCACAGGAGGTCTCCAACATGCTCGAGGCCACTCGCTTGCATTACCACTCCAATTTCGCAGATAATCGGGGTAATTCATTATTTGGTTCTCTTCTTTCTCTCTGCAATATGCTATATTCATAGCAATATTTTTACTCCGAAATGACTTAAAATTAACCTTTTTTTAACAAAGGAAATGGGGATAATGTGCATTCATTCCTGTGGAACTTCTTTTCCAGTTATTAATTTATGTGTAGTACTTAAGGTTATTCTGTCGGACACTAATAGATTGTTGAAGTTGCACGTAAAGCTTCTAAAGCGTAAATGTACCTAATTTATAAAAAAATAAAGCACAAAAGGGAGCATAGATCTGCCCACTCTTATATAATTCTGTAAACTAAAATCCCATCCCATGTTTACATGATTTGTGCTTTACAGTAGATTTTTAGTTTCTCATACACCTTTTGAGAGGATCCTAAATCAATCTTGGATCTTCCCTTCCTTTTTGGGTTTTCAAGAGTGGGAGACGAGTGAGAGAAAAGTCGAAGTTGGTTCCTTGGTGAATGCGACATTTACCTGTCTTGAGTGACAGATGATCACAAAATTTCCAAGCAATTGGAAGAATGTTTGATCTACTTAGCTGAAATTATAGGAATATCTGACTGACAATGCTATTTGTAGCGATGATTTCCTTTTTAATGTTTCTTTCTAGACGCACAGATGGTCAAACTAATATGCCCTAAGAAGTGCAGGACATATAGATCATTCTGAAAGGGTAATGCGTGTTATCACATGGAATAAATCATTCAGAGCTATAGCAACTAGTGAGGGTGAGAAGGATGACTTTGATTCGGAAGAAAATGAAACTCATGCTACCGTTTTGGATAAGTTGTTAGCATGGGAAAAGAAACTTCATCAAGAAGTCAAGGTATGTGGCATTGTTTCCTTTTATTTCTTCTGTTTTTTCATTTCCTTTGACTGATTTCTTTGCACAATTATGGTTTGCTACTAGTCCTGGCGGGTCTCATTCTGCTTTGAATGGTTTTTATTTGCAATTGAGTAAACAATCAAGGGCGTGGAAATTTTCAGCCCCTTTATCAATTGTGAAGCTTCTTGTTCCTATGCATAAATGGTTAACTGTACTTTTCTGAGACAATGGTGCAGAGCTAGTAATTGTAGTTTTATATGATTTCTTTTTGTATGAGTGAAACATGCGAAGTTATTACGTATGCATCTTATTTATATCTGCATCCTGCTGACAGCAAGGTGAGCTAATGAAGCTTGAGTATCAGAGGAAGGTTTCTCTGCTGAACAAGCAGAAGAAACGTAACGTGAGTGCTGAATCCTTGGAAAAAACAAAAGCGGCGGTAAGTCATTTGCATACAAGATATATAGTCGACATGCAATCAATGGATTCGACGGTTTTGGAAGTAAATCGTTTACGTGATGAGCAGTTGTACCCAAAGCTTGTTGAACTTGTTGATGGGTAAGTATTTACCATTATGAAGTTGGGGACAAATCTTAATAATGCTCTACTCAATTCAATTTTTTCCACATAATATCCCTCCTGTAGCTGCTCCCATTTTTAAAATCATTTTGCTTAGGCATCAGGGGCATGCATCCAGCTTTTGTATGGCGAATTAATTGTGGTTTTCTAGTATGTTTGCTTTTGCATTTCCAAAATACAGTTTGAATCTTTTGCTTTGCATTACCTCAGATCTTTGTGAATTGGACTCTGAAGTTGTTTCTTAATCATTATGCATCCTCTACTTTTTATACAAGAACTGCACTAAACTCCTCTTTGGTTGCTTTCTTTTTGTAAAAACCAATAAGAAAGCAGGCCTTCTCTGTTCCGCAAACAATAGATTATATGCTCTGTTTCTACCCATAATAGTCAATATAAAATATATACTCATTTCTCTCTGTCATGGTATTTTTCTGTTTAGTCCATTAATAATGTAGGGGTTTTTTCCCTTTTCTGTGGTAGATTTTATTATTTTCCATTCTTCTTGTGATGGTTACTGTGTTCTCCAGAAAGGAGCCTGATCATGGTCATAAATGTGATATCTCCTCCACAGGATGGCCAAAATGTGGGCAACTATGCGTGCACATCACAGCAACCAACTGAGACTTGTTACAGACCTGAAGTCCCTTGACATTGCACATGCTCCAAAGGAAACAACAAAACACCACCATGACCGCACCATACAACTTTGGAATGTCGTTGAAAAGTGGCACTCGCAATTTGAAAAACTTGCGACTCATCAAAAACAATACATCCGAGCTCTTAACAGTTGGTTAAAATTAAATCTTATCCCAATTGAAAGCAGCTTAAAGGAAAAAATCTCATCACCACCAAGAGTCCAGCATCCTCCAATCCAAACTCTCCTCCAATCGTGGCATGACCATCTTGAAAAGCTTCCAGATGAACTTGTGAAATCCGCAATTGGCTCCTTTGCTGCTGTGATTAAAACCATAATACTCCATCAGGAGGAAGAGATGAAACTAAAAGAGAAGTGCGAGGAGACCAGGAAGGAGTTCTTACGTAAAAACCAGGCATTTGAGGAATGGTACGAGAAATATATGCAGCGGAGGGGGCCAGATGAAATGGATCCTGAAAGAGGTGAAGATGCAAATCCCAAGGATCCCATCTCGGAGAAGAAATTTGCAGTTGAGAGCTTGAAGAAGAGATTGGAAGAGGAAGTTGAATCTCACCAAACACATTGTATTCAGGTGAGAGAGAAGTCACTGGGTTGTCTCAAAACTCGTTTACCTGAGCTCTTCCGAGCCATGTCAGGCTATGCTCATGCTTGTTCTGACACTTACGAGAAAGTGAGGTCTGTCACACATTATCAGAAATCTGATGTTGGTCCTACAGAAAGTGAGGTCCGTCACACAGTATCAGAAATCTGATGTTGGTCCTACATGAGTTTGAGTTTGTGTAAGGTCTAAATTTTCTTATGAAGTTTATCTTAGCTTAAACACTTGTCATCTTTGGTTTTCCAGACACTCTTATTTAAGTTGGTGCTGTAATTTTATGATCTTTGTTCTTGTGAGGAAAACGTTGCTGTTATATCTATTTGAATGTGCGTGTTGGAAGCTCTCCACGCAAGTAGTTGCACGGGTAAGCATGTTTTGATTTTGGGAAAAGTTCACATGTAATTTTTGTGGTTCAATAGGTCACGAGGACGTTAATGGATTCTATAGGAAAAGAAAAGAAAAAATCTATCTGCAAAGCTTGTTTATCACATTAATATATAAAAAGAAGTATTTATCCTTTGAATATTTTTTAAAAATATAATGGATTAATACACCAAAATTTAGAAAAAAAAAAAAGAAGGAAAAAGACAGTTGTGTGGACAATTGGTTTTTTTTCTCATTCGTTTCTATTCGTTACTTCACATTTTACATATTATAAAAAATACCTCTATACCCTATAAAGAATACCTCTACACTCTATAAAAAAATTATAGATATGAGGTGTGTGAGTGAATAGTAACTGATACATAATAAATTCCTATTATATATAATCTTCGGTTGCAGCACTAAAAAAAATAAAAAATTTTAAATATAAGCCTTACACTCTTACACACTACTTAAAAATATGTAATTTTACTCATTTATCCTCATATTTTATGAATAATTTCATGAAATATGAGAATAAAAAAATTAAATCATATATTTTTTAAGTAGTGTGTAAAATGTGAGATTTCAGTATAACATTTTTAGATTTTAAAAAAAAAAAAAAATCCGTACTATATTCCTTTTGGGAAGATCGAGAAGTTGCAAGTTTATCCGTGTGACTCTTTTAGTTAATAATATCAAGAATCAATCAACCCTCTAGAAACCTGCTAATGTTCTTGGACATTCTTCCTCGATTTTGTTTATCAATGGAAAAATTGCCAGGACAGTTAAATATAACGCAAAAACCAAATGGAAGAATCATGTGCCTCTTTTTTCTTCAAGTTGACCAAGGTTTATTAACGGAGTAATGCTATATAACATCTTCAATCTTCACATATTATATTTTTTAAATTTTTTTTGAATTTATTTTTTTTAAATTAAATTTATTTTTTTATTTATTATTTATATATTAAATACTTGATAAAATAATAAAATAATAAAAATTTAAAAAAAAAAGTGATGTGTGGAAATTATTTAAATAGTAAAAATTATGTAAATTTTTTCTTATTACTGTACTAGTCTTTAGAAAATTTCAACGCATCATCCGATGAAAGTTGAATATACCGGCACTTTTTAAAGGAGTTTAGACGCAGACGTTGGCGTGCGGCCAGCGAAGGACGACTCCTTCGGCTGTCCTATTTTGAACATTACTGGCAAATGAATATTATTTTTTATAAAAATTATTTGAGCTACCGGATCATTGCACCGAAAAGAAACAGGCAAGTTTTTATTTAATATTTATTTTATATTAAAAATTATTTTATAATCTAAATATTACATCAAATTATTTTAATTTGTAATTTTTTTACAATATTTTTTCGTTAATTAAGCATTTCTAATTTTTTTATACTGTTTTATTAAAATTATAAAATAATTATAAAAATATAATTATCTTTTTAGGAGTGGTTTGAATTTAGTGATAAGTTGAGATGGTTTGTAAATAGTAGAATAAAAGTTGAATTGTTTATTATATTTTATGTGAAAATTTAGAAAAGTTATTTTGAGATTTAAAAAAGTCGAATTGTTTATTATATTTTATGTAAAAATTTTAAAAAATTATAATAATGAGATGAGATGAATTGAAATAAGTTGAAGATTTTGAATTCAAACGAGGCCTAAACTGCCAGTACGTTCCAACGATACGAAGGCTTGAGCCTTCAGCTAATGATCATAGTCAACACATTCTTTTTATTTTTTTTCCCATGAAGAATGACAGTCAAAAATGGTGTAAAGGGAGGGAAAGAGAGCAGCTCGGTGAATGGATGAATTAGTACAACTACATGCAACTTAGATATATATGATAATCATCTTATGTTGAATGCATATAAATAGACCTCTCGCCTGCGTGATCAAGGGCACGAAGCTGCTGAAAAACTTGCTGTCTGGCAATGGGTATTAAGAAGTGGTGGAATCTGGATTCAGAGACTCCTCATGAATGCATCCAGCTAGGCCGGAGCTGTGTGGAAAGCTCCAAAAACAGCAGCACACAAATACAGTCGAGATGGAAATTGTTTTGGAAGAAAACCAAAAGTGAGAAGAAGTTTCCTGGCAGAACTACTCCTGCAGTTACGTTAATGCGTGCTGCTACATACGATTCCAAGACGTATTCCAAGAACTTCGATCAAGGAACTGGGTGGATGGATCCCGATAATCTTTCTCGGTCTTTCTCAGCTCGGTTTGCAGATCCTTCTAGAGTTCTACGAAGTGTACGAATGGGCAGTTTATTGGATTGATGTTCATCATGTGCTTATTTTTTATTTTTAATCTTAATCTCTAAGATCCATATATGTAACTATCTTGCTCATATCCTATGATTAGCATTTTCTATACTTCTCCAAGCATCAATTTCTAAATTTTCTGCGTCTTTTCTTTTTTCAAATGAATTAAGTTTGATATTCTGACTCGATTATTCTGAACAAATGCGAAACAAGGCAACATATGATAGGTGGTTGTGAAAATTAATTCTTTTTGTAGACCTAATACTTCTCAACGGAAACACTTTTCGGTTTCTTGTTTTTGCTGTTCTGTTACAGCTAATGTTTTTAGGAAGAAAAATTATTCTTGTCCGTCACTATTTATTACCTCACACCTTATGAAAAACACCCATACATCTTAAAAAAAAAAAAAAAAAAAATTAGAGATGTGAGGTGTGAAGTGAATAGTAATTGATGCATAAAATTCCTTATTTTCTGATCACAATAAAAGCAAAAGCACAAGACCAAAAATAAAAAAAAAACGTTGTATGTTTCCAACTTTTACTTCCTTGCTCTATATATCCAAAAGCAAATAAAGATGCTCTCACCTTTGAAAGGTCGTCTCACGGCTTCTCTCAGTAATGCGCCTTGCCCATGCGCTGTTTTTCTATTCACAAGTGGAAGACAGCATTATAAAAGCAAAGAGAATCAAGCCCATGTTTTGATGTTTTCTGTCTATTTTCTATATATCATGGGAGCTAAAATGCTGCACCCTGTTTTCTGAAATGAACTCGGTTGACAAAAGGAGCAAGATCTCGAATGCTATAAACTAATATATAGTATTAGTGTCTATTGCATCATTCGGGACTCTCTAAACTTGATGCCAGCATCTGCAAAGACCATTCCCATTAAGATTCAGTAAATGAAATGGAATGAGCAACTGAGCAATATTGTCTGGTGTATGCGAAATCATGCCTCTCTGTGAGCATGAACAAGCTAGAATTTACTCATAATTCTATTGTTTCCGTTCCATTAATGATATACCAAACTTGAGGCATATATATTAGCATATAGTTTATTGATCATATCAACATATAATTTCAACACTCAATTAATTTATGAGTGGTTGTTTCTGTTCCACTCATAAATTTTTTATTTTTTTCGTCTCTCTCTGACAATGTATACGGATATTCTTTCTTTAATGAAGCTTACCTTTTCAAGAACTAAAATAATTAAAAAATCCATTTGGTGGAAGAGTCTCTCAAGGATTCACTGTGGTAAACTTTATAAATTTTGTATAGTAATATAAATATGTAAGGATCTTAATTATAAGATTTATCCATATGAAAGCATTTAGGAAATTCCTTTCACATCAAGAGGATGATGAATAATAGTATATTGTTGTTTCTCTTAACTGATTAAGGAAACCCTGCTAAAAGTTTTTACATGGGCAGCTGGTTGCTGGTCCCATGCTTACACAGGGGTTGTTGGTTTGGACTCTTGAGCTCATCTCCAGCCACAAGAAAGAATGCTGTGTGCCTGAAAAATGCAAAGGATTGACATAATGTTTAATGAAAATTGAATAAAAAGAAAAGGGATAAAATGAATGCTACAAGATGTGCTTAAATATGAGCGAGAGGAACTTCCAAAATTTTGTACCTGAAGAAGTTCATCATTCTAATTTTCGAGTCTGCATCGATATCCGGGGTGCTTTCCAATGCTTGTTGCATGTGATGCAACCACCTCTCTGCGGCTCGATGTGTGACAGGAAATGGTCGGTGACGTGCAATCAGCGCAGGATGGCCTGCAAATATTGAAGTAAAAAGGGAACAAATGATCACGCTAAATCCCACCTTAAGAATGGCCAAACAATTAAAAAGGAACTAATATGAAAGAAAATTCAAATCTGGAACCACTAGATAAATCTCTATTGCTGACTCATGGAAACTAACAGGAAGAGAAGGCAGAAGGCCATTGGAATGAATACCAAGAGAAGCCATTAAGAACTTATGCACTCAAGATCTGATAATATCTTGGAGGCTTGTTTACACTCGAGTATAAATATGCATTCATCAGGCCTGAAAATTAATTTTGACAAGTCAGAGTTAGTACCAGTGGGGAATGTGAGCAATACTAGGCAGTTAGCTAGCATTCTTGGATGTAAGATAGCTTCTCTTCCCATTACCTATTTGGGATTATCTTTGGGGGCTGCTGCTAGGGCCTCATCCATTTGGGATTCTGTTATTGAAAAGATAGAAATAAAATTGGCAGGATGGAAGAGATTGTATTTGTCGAAAGGTGGCCGGGTTACTCTCATCAAGAGTACCCTTTCTAACTTACCAACGTACTTTCTATCTTTGTTTCAATTGCCTGTCAGTGTAGCGGCTTGAATTGAGAAACTGTATCTTGATTTCCTATGGAGTGGGATAGGGGATGAATTCAAATTTCATTTAGTTAGTTGGGACAAGGTGTGTAGACCAATCTCGTCAGGTGGGTTGGGCATAAAGAATTTGAGAACATTCAATCGGGCTTTGCTTGGGAAGTGGTTATGGCGGTATAATTTGGAAACCGAAACTCTATGGAAACTGGTGATTGATTATAAGCATGGAAGCTTATGGGGGGGGCTGGTGCACAAAAGAGGTAATTGGGGCAAGTGGAGTGGGGATATGGAAACACATTAGGCGAGGGTGGGGGGACTTTATTACTCATTCTAAAATGGTGTTGGGGAGGGGATCTCGTATTAAGTCTTGGGAGGACACTTGGTGCGGGAGTGAGGCCCTAAAGGAGGCATTTCCAGCTGTTTTCCGCGTGGCTCGCAACCAGGAAGCATCCATTGAGGACCTCATAAGTATATCAGGGGATCATGTGCAGTGGAACGTACATTTAGTAGAGTGGCACAAGATTGGGAAGTAGACATTTTTGAAGCCTTTTTCAACCTCATATATTCTGTGAAGCCGAATAGACAGCAAGCTGACAGCTTATGGTGGAACCCGACGGGTAAGGGCATCTTCTCTGTTAGATCCTTCTATAAGTCCCTTTCCCACACCACAACCATTCAGTTCCCATGGAAGAGACTTTGGAGAAATAAGGCGCCTCCGAAAGCGGTTTTCTTTACATGGACAGCAGCATGGGGGAAGATTCTGACCATTGACAACCTGAGGAAGCGACGGTTAGTTATATTAGACTAGTGTTGCTTGTGTAAGAGATCAGGTGAGACAGTGGATCATCTATTGTTACATTGCGAGATAACGAGAGCCTTGTGGGTGGAAGTTTTCAGTCGAGTAGAGTTACCCTTCGTGATGCCAGAAACTGTGGTTGATCTGTTGGCCAGTTGGACACTCCCGAGAGGCGTTCAACAAATTAAGGAGGTGTGGAAAATGATCCCGATTTGTATCATGTGGTGTATTTGGCAAGAGCGCAATGATCGGACTTTTGAAAACAAGGAGCGGTCACCGGGAGAACTTAGAGCTTTATTTTTCCGTACTTTAATGTTATGGACCATTGCTATAGATTTTAATGGTCTGAATGTACATGACTTTTTAGCTTCCCTTTCGTTGACCTAGATAGGTTTTATCTCATGTATCCATCTTGTGTACTTGGGTTTTTGCCTATCTCTATTTATAATATTATCGATTACTTATCGTAAATTTTTTTTAATAAAGCTCTATTGGGGAAATGGCTTTGGAGATATCACTTGCATGGTGTGGGTTTATGGAAGTTTATAAGGAAGGGGTGGCCATGTTTTGCAAATCAAATCCGTTTGTAGTTGGTGAGGGCAATCGAATAAGTTTTTAGCGAGACATGCGGTGTGGAGATCAGGCTTTGGAAAGGGTTTTTCCGGCTCTATATCGTATTGCAGTTAACAGGGAGGCATCAGTGGCGGATGTGCGGTTATTTTCTCATGACTCGTATCAGTGGAACATTCTCTTAGATTTTCATGACTGGGAATTATCTATTGTTGCAGAATTTTTCAACTCACTATATTCTACAGGGACCCCTATAGTCCAGCGAGATCGTTTGAAGTGGAGGGCTAATAATCACAAGTTATGCACAGTGAAGGCATATTATAATATCTTGACAACACAAGATCATACTCCGTTTCCCTGAAAGAATATTTAGAGATCTCGTGTGCCTTCTAAAGTAGCCTTTTTTATTTGGAGTGCCGCCCTTGAGAAGATCTTGACCACGGACAATTTGAGAAAGAGAGGATGTATAATCATGGATTGGTGTTACATGTGTAAAAAGAATAGAGAATCGGTGGACCATTTCTTACTACATTGTGAGGTAACAAGGGTGTTGTGGGATGAGATCTTTCAAAGGGTTGAGGTTGCTTAGGTTATGCCTATGAGGGTGGTGGATCTATTGGGTTGTTGGAGGAAGATGCAAGGCTGTCATCAAGTGGTAGCGGTGTGGAAGATGATTCCATTGTGCATCATGTGGTGTATTTGGACGGAAAGGAATGCACGCTGCTTTGAAGATAAGGAACGCACATTGGCTGAGTTGAAGAATTTTTTGTTCCACACTTTATTGTCTTGGCTTTCCGCTATTGTATTGCAGGGGGGCAATGTTCATGATTTATTGTCTTTAATTTATCGCATGTAGATTGTATTTAGGCGTTCTTCTGTATACATCTTGTGTACATGAACTATGCCTATTTCATTCATATATATAATATTTATCTCTTATAAAAAAAAAAAAAT